>NW_026638849.1:0-4228 GCF_028554395.1 Pezoporus wallicus
GGGGGTGATGAGACCCCCACACTGGTGTTGGTGGGGCAATGGGATGCCTCCATTGGGGTCAAAGGGACCCCCACATTGGGGTAAATGGGATCAATGGGACCCCCCATTGGGATCAATGGAACCCCACACTGGGGTCAATAGGACCCCCACATTGGGGTCAATGGAACCCCCATTGGGGTCAATGGGATCCCCCATTGGTATCAATGGGGTCAACGGGACTTCCATTGGGATCAATGGGACCCCGCATTGGGATCAGTGGGTTTAATGGGATCCCCCATTGGGGTCAATGGGACCCCTCCATTAGGATCAATGGGATCACCCCATTGGGGTCAATGGGACCCCACATTGGGATCAGTGGGGTCAATGGGACCCCCCATTAGGATCAATGGGACCCCCCCATTGAGATCAATGGATCCCGCAATGGGTTCAATGGCACCCCCTTGGGATCAATGGCACCCCCGATGGGGTCAATGGCACCCCCATTGGGATCAATGGCACCCCGATGGGGTCAATGGCACCCCCGATGGGGTCAATGGCACCCCCATTGGGATCAATGGCACCCCGATGGGGTCAATGGCACCCCCTTGGGATCAATGGCACCCCCGATGGGGTCAATGGCACCCCCTTGGGATCAATGGATCCCCCAAGGGGTTCAATGGCACCCCAATGGGCTCAATGGCACCCCGATGGGATCAATGACACCCCCATGGGGTCAATGGCACCCCCTTAGGCTCAATGGCACCTCGATGGGCTCAATGGCACCCTGATGGGATCAATGACACCCCCATGGGGTCAATGGCACCCTGATGGGGTCAATGGCACCCCCTTGGGATCAATGGCACCCCGATGGGATCAATGGCTCCCCAATGGGGTCAATGGCACACCCTTGGGATCAATGGCACCCCGATGGGGTCACTGGCACCCCGATGGGTTCAATGGCACCCCAATGGGATCAACGGCACCCCAATGGGATCAATGGCTCCCCAATGGGGTCAATGGCACCCCCTTGGGATCAGTGGCACCCCGATGGGGTCACTGGCACCCCATTGGGATCAATGGCACCCCCATGGGGTCACTGTCACCCCAATAGGATCAATGACACCCCGATGGGGTCACTGGCACCCCACTGGGATCAATGGCACCCCAATAGGATCACTGGCACCCCGATGGGGTCACTGGCACCCCAATAGGATCAATGGCACCCCGATGGGGTCACTGTCACCCCATTGGGATCAATGGCACCCTGATGGGATCAATGGCACCCCGATGGGGTCACTGGCACCCCACTGGGATCAATGGCACCCCAATAGGATCACTGGCACCCCGATGGGGTCAATGGCACCCCAATGGGATCAATGGCACCCCAATAGGATCAATGGCACCCCATTGGGATCAATGGCACCCCAATAGGATCAATGGCACCCCATTGGGATCAATGGCACCCCAATAGGATCACTGGCACCCCATTGGGATCAATGGCACCCCGATGGGGTCACTGTCACCCCGATGGGGTCACTGACACCCCGATGGGGTCACTGGCACCCCATTGGGATCACTGGCACCCCATTGGGATCAATGGCACCCCAATAGGATCAATGGCACCCGATGGGGTCACTGTCACCCCGATGGGGTCACTGTCACCCCGATGGGGTCACTGTCACCCCGATGGGCTCCGTGCTCACCCGGGGCAGGAAGCCGTGGTCCAGGCGCTCCCGCAGCAGGTCCGGGGGCTTCTGCTCGAAGGCTTTGTAGGTCTCCAGGTACCGGGCGGCCTCCTCGGGGCTGGGGCACAGAGGGGCCCATGGGGTCCCCATGGCTGACAGGGGGTCCCCATCCATAGAGACAATGGGGTCTCCCCCATAGGTGACAATGGGGTGTCCATGGGTGACAATGGGGTGTCCATGGGTGACAGTGGGATGTCCATAGGTGACAATGGGGTGTCCATGGGTGACAATGGGGTCTCCCCCATAGGTGACAATGGGGTGTCCATAGGTGACAGTGGGATGTCCATAGGTGACAATGGGGTCCCCACCCATAGGTGACAATGGGGTACCCCCCCCATAGGTGATAATGGGGTCCCCCATGGGTGACAGTGGGGTGTCCATGGGTGACAATGGGGTGTCCATGGGTGACAATGGGGTCCCTCCCATAGGTGACAGTGGGGTGCCCATAGGTGACAATGGGGTCCCCCCCCATAGGTGACAATGGGGTGTCCATAGGTGACAGTGGGGTCCCCGCCCATAGATGACAGTGGGGTCCCCCCCATAGGTGACAATGGGGTCCCCCCCCCATAGGTGACAATGGGGTGTCCATAGGTGACAGTGAGGTCCCCCCCCAGAGGTGACAATGGCGTCCCCCCCATAGGTAACAATGGTGTCCCCCCCCATAGGTAACAATGGTGTCCCCCCCCATAGGTGACAATGGGTTGTCCATAGGTGACAGTGGGGTTCCCCCCCAGAGGTGACAATGGGGTCACCCCCATAGGTGACAGTGAGGTCCCCCCCCAGAGGTGACAATGGCGTCCCCCCCATAGGTAACAATGGGGTCCCCCCCATAGGTGACAATGGGGTGTCCATAGGTGACAGTGGGGTTCCCCCCCAGAGGTGACAATGGGGTCACCCTCACAGGTGACAGTGGGGTGTCCATAGGTGACAATGGGGTCCCCCCCATAGGTGACAGTGGGGTCACCCCCATAGGTGACAGTGGGGTGTCCATAGGTGACAATGGGGTGTCTATAGGTGACAGTGGGGTGTCCATAGGTGACAATGGGGTCCCCCCATAGGTGACAGTGGGGTCACCCCCCATAGGTGACAGTGGGGTCCCCCCATAGGTGACAATGGGGTCCCCCCATAGGTGACAGTGGGGTCACCCCCCATAGGTGACAGTGGGGTCCCCCCAGTACCTCCAGGCCAGCAGGAGGGTGCAGTCGCTCAGGACACAAATCTTGGCCAGGTCCTTCAGAGCTCGCTGGGGATCCTTCTGTGGCCATAGGGAGAGGGGGAGATGTGGGGTGAGGGATGAGGGATAAGGGGTACAGGGATAGAGGGATACATGGGATAGAGGGATAAGGGATACAGAGATACAGGGATAAGGGTACATGGGATAAGGGGCACATGGGATAAGGGATGTATGGGGTAAGGGATGTATGGGATAAGGGGTACATGGGATAAGGGATGTATAGGATATGGGATATGGGATGTATGGGATAAGGGGTACATGGGATAAGGGATGTATGGGATATGGGATGTATGGGATAAGGGATGTATGGGATAAGGGATGTATGGGATATGGGATGTATGGGATAAGGGATGTATGGGATAAGGGATGTATGGGATAAGGGGCCCATGGGATAAGGGATGTATGGGATAAGGGACCCATGGGATATGGGATGTATGGGATAAGGGGCCCATGGGATAAGGGATGTATGGGATAAGGGGCCCATGGGATAAGGGGTGTATGGGATAAGGGGCCCATGGGATAAGGGGCCCATGGGATAAGGGGCCCATGGGATAAGGGGTGTATGGGATAAGGGGCCCATAGGATAAGGGATGCATGGGATAAGGGATGTATGGGATAAGGGATGTATGGGATAAGGGATGTATGGGATATGGGATGTATGGGATAAGGCCCCATGGGATATGGGATGTATGGGATAAGGGATGTATGGGATATGGGATGTATGGGATAAGGGATATATGGGATGTATGGGATAAGGGGCCCATGGGATATGGGATGTATGGGATAAGGGATGTATGGGATATGGGATGTATGGGATAAGGGATGTATGGGATATGGGATGTATGGGATAAGGCCCCATGGGATATGGGATGTATGGGATAAGGGATGTATGGGATATGGGATGTATGGGATAAGGGATATATGGGATGTATGGGATAAGGGGCCCATGGGATATGGGATGTATGGGATAAGGGATGTATGGGATATGGGATGTATGGGATAAGGCCCCATGGGATGCTGGCACCCCGGGACGGGGCTCTCTGCTCTCACCACGTCCACCTGCAGCAGCAGCACCCGCAGCACAAAGCCCCGGCCCAGCTCCCGCAGGCGCTGATGGATGTAATCGGGGTGAAGGTGGTGGTAGCGCAGGCTGGGGCACCCAGAGACACCCATTGGCACCCATTGGTACCCACCGACACCCATTGGTACCCATTGGCACCCATTGGTACCCAACGACACCCATTGGTACCCATTGGCACCCATTGGTACC
>NW_026638850.1:0-432 GCF_028554395.1 Pezoporus wallicus
TTGGAGAGGGTGCATTCAAATGTACTTTTAGGTATGAAACCGAGGAGTGACAGCAATAATGGTGACAGCATTGCAAAGCAGACTCTGTGCTGAAGATGCCCCGCACATGCTTTCCCTCCTGGCTCTTCGACTGTGGGAGCAGACGGCAACCCTAACCCTAACCCTAACCCTAACCCTAACCCAACCGTAACCCTAACCCTAACACTAACCCTAACCCTAAACCTACCCCTACCCCTAACCCTAACCCTAACCCTAACCCTAACCCTAACCCTCACCCCTAACCCTAACCCTAACCCTAACCCTAACCCCTAACCCTAACCCCTAACCCTAACCCTAACCCTAACCCTAACCCTAACCCTAACCCTAACCCCTAACCCTAACCCAAACCCCTAACCCTAACCCTAACCTACCCTAACCCTAACCTAACCTAAC
>NW_026638851.1:0-427 GCF_028554395.1 Pezoporus wallicus
TAGGGTTAGGGATAGGGTTAGGGTTAGGTTTAGGGTTGCAGTCTGCTCCCACAGTCGAAGAGCCAGGAGGGAAAGCATGTGCGGGGCATCTTCAGCACACAGTCAGCTTTGCAATGCTGTCACCATTATTGCTGTCACTCCTCGGTTTCATACCTAAAAGTACATTTGAATGCAACCTCTCCAAAGCTGCATCACAGGTGCCCAGTAGCACAGCGATTAGTGCACGAACTTCTGGCTTCTGCTCCCAGATCCGATGAGCCGGGAGGGAAAGCATGTGCTGGGCATCTTCAGCACACAGTCAGCTTTGCAACGGTGTCACCATCATTGCTGTCGCTCCTCGGTGTCATACCTAAAGGTCCATTTGAATGCACCCTCTTCAGAGCTTGCTCTCGGCTGCCCAGCAGCACAGTGATTAGAGCACGAACGG
>NW_026638852.1:2500-4253 GCF_028554395.1 Pezoporus wallicus
TGCTGTCGCTCCTCGCTTTCATACCTAAAGGTCCATTTGAATGCACCCTCTTCGGAGCTTGCTCTCGGCTGCCCAGCAGCACAGTGAGTAGAGCACGAACGGTTGGCGTCTGCTCCCACAGTCGAAGAGCCAGGAGGGAAAGCATGTGCTGGGCATCTTCAGCACACAGTCAGCTTTGCAACGGTGTCACCATCATTGCTGTCGCTCCTCGGTTTCATACCTAAAAGTCCACTCGAAAGCAACCTCTACCGAGCTTGCTCTCGGCTGCCCAGCAGCACAGCGAGTAGAGCACGAACGTCTGGCCTCTGCTCCCAGAGCCGAAGAGCCAGGAGGGAAAGCATGTGCTGGGCATCTTCAGCACACAGTCAGCTTTGCAACGGTGTCACCATCATTGCTGTCGCTCCTCGGTTTCATACCTAAAGGTCCATTTGAATGCACCCTCTTCGGAGCTTGCTCTCGGCTGCCCAGCAGCACAGTGAGTAGAGCACGAACGGTTGCCGTCTGCTCCCACAGTCGAAGAGCCAGGAGGGAAAGCATGTGCTGGGCATCTTCAGCACACAGTCAGCTTTGCAACGGTGTCACCATCATTGCTGTCGCTCCTCGCTTTCATACCTAAAGGTCCATTTGAATGCACCCTCTCTGGAGCTTGCTCTTGGCTGCCCAGCAGCACAGTGAGTAGAGCACGAACGTTTGCCGTCTGCTCCCAGAGCCGAAGAGGTTAGGGGAGGGAAAGCATGTGCTGGGCATCTTCAGCACACAGTCAGCTTTAGGGTTACGGTTACCATCATTGCTGGTTAGGGTTCATACCTTAGGGTCCATTTGGGCAGGGGGTTCGGAGCTTGCTCTAGGGTTGGTTAGGTTAGCACAGTTAGGGTTAGGGTTAGGGTTGGGTTAGGGTTAGGGTTAGGGTTAGGGTTAGGGTTAGGGGGTTAGGGTTAGGGTTAGGGTTAGGGTTAGGGGTTAGGGGTTAGGGTTAGGGATAGGGATAGGGTTAGGGTTATGGTTAGGTAAAGGGTTAGGGTGAGGGTTGTGTAGGGTTAGGGTTAGGGTTAGCACAGGGATTAGGGTAGGGTTAGGGTTGCCGTCTGCTCCCACAGTCGAAGAGCCAGGAGGGAAAGCATGTGCGTGGCATCTTCAGCACACAGTCAGCTTTGCAATGCTGTCACCATTATTGCTGTCACTCCTCGGTTTCATACCTAAAAGTACATTTGAATGCAACCTCTCCAAAGCTGCTTCTCAGCTGCCCAGTAGCACAGCGATTAGTGCACGAACTTCTGGCTTCTGCTCCCAGATCCGAAGAGCCGGGAGGGAAAGCATGTGCTGGGCATCTTCAGCACACAGTCAGCTTTGCAACGGTGTCACCATCATTGCTGTCGCTCCTCGCTTTCATACCTAAAGGTCCATTTGAATGCACCCTCTTCGGAGCTTGCTCTCGGCTGCCCAGCAGCACAGTGAGTAGAGCACGAACGGTTGCCGTCTGCTGCCAGAGCCGAAGAGCCAGGAGGGAAAGCATGTGCTGGGCATCTTCAGCACACAGTCAGCTTTGCAACGGTGTCACCATCATTGCTGTCGCTCCTCGGTGTCATACCTAAAGGTCCATTTGAATGCACCCTCTTCGGAGCTTGCTCTCGGCTGCCCAGCTGCACAGTGAGTAGAGCACGAACAGTTGCCGTCTGCTCCCACAATCGAAGAGCCAGGAGGGAAAACTGGTGCTCTGAATCTTCTGCACACAGTCAGCTTTGACCCAGTGCGT
>NW_026638853.1:0-426 GCF_028554395.1 Pezoporus wallicus
AGGGGAGCGGAGGGGTTACTCTCCCACCCTGCGCTCTGATTGGCTCCGCGGCGCAGTGCGCGGGGCCAGGCGCTGATTGGCTGTCGTGGAAGTGGGCGGGGAGACAGGAACAGAGCACGCGTTGGCTGGGGGGGAAAGGAGGGAGATGGGGGGCGATGGGACCCCTATGGACCCCTATAGAACCCTATGGGGCAGGGACAGGTTCACACCCACTGCTGGCTCCCCCCATGGCTTTATATGGGGGCAATGGCGGTAATGGGGCAATGGGAGCAATTTGGGGTAACGGGGGCAATGGGGGTAAAGGGGGGTCTCGGGGTTTGAGCTCTGCCCCCTGCATCCTGGTACTGGAGCTGCTGCTGCTTCCCCCTCCAAGGGACTCGTAAAGAGACCCCCCCTCCATGGTCAGACGCTGCAGGGACCCATAGA
>NW_026638854.1:0-432 GCF_028554395.1 Pezoporus wallicus
CCATTTGCTATGCATTCTTGTTACTTTCTTAAACGTTTTAAGCCACTTTTGGCCATTACTAACCCTTTTTTTATTTCCATTTTCTAAGCCGTTTTAAGCATTTTTTGGTTTCTTTTCCTAACTCAAATTTCTCAAATTCTAACAATTTTTAAACTATTTTTCCCCTTTCCTAACCCACTTTTGTCAAGTTCTAACCCCTTTTACTCCAGTTTTGGCAGTTTCTATCCTATTTTTGCCACGTTTCAACCCGTTTTAAGATTTTTTTTCTTTTCTTGCTAATTTTTGCCCAATTCTATCCTGGTTTCAGAGTTTTTCCCTCATTTCTAACCCATTTTTCCCCATTTCTATCAAATTTAAACTGGTTGTCCCCCCGTTTGCTGTGCATTCTTGTTACTTTTGATTATTTTTTGAGCCACTTTTTGCCATTGCTAA
>NW_026638855.1:0-425 GCF_028554395.1 Pezoporus wallicus
CATCGTTTCTTTCACTGCTCACATTCATACAGGAAAAGCATTTGAATGGAATCAGGCCAGAGGCTGCTCTCTGCTACGCAGCAACACATTCAGCACAGAATGAACAGTGGCATTTGCTAACACAGCAGAAGGACCAGCAGGGAAAGCTAGTGCTGGGTCTCTTCAGCACACAAGCAGCTTTGCAACGGTGTCACCATCATTGCAGTCTCTCCTCGGTTTCATACCTAAAAGTCCATTTGAATCCAAATTCTCAGGTGGTGTCTCTCAGCTGCCCAGCAGCACAGTGAGTACAGCACGAACGTTTGGCCTCTGCTCACACAGCAGAAGAGCCAGGATTGAAAGCTGGTGCTGGACCTGTTCAGCACACAATCACCTTTACATTGGTGCCTCCATCGTTGCTTTCACTGCTCACATTCATTCAGGAA
>NW_026638856.1:0-4302 GCF_028554395.1 Pezoporus wallicus
ATCCAAGGTTCCAGTATTTGTCTTTGTGCTAAAGCAACTCTTTATTCTGAGAGGAATGCTGCTTTAATAATTAATTTGAAGGTATTTATATGTGCTTCTCCTTGAGTTGGTTTTGCACATTACGTAGGAACAGTCTGTAACAAACTGATTTCTGTGTTGGATTCCCCAAGTTTGGAAAAAAATTTCAGTTGCTTGTGAAACATATGCTGGACCATTGTCTGTTTTTATTTGTGGTGGGACTCCTAAAATAACAAAGGCATGATGAAAATGAGTTTGCACATGTCTAGAAGTTTTTCCTCCCAAAGCAGTCATACAAACTGCCCGAGAAAAGATGTCCATAGAAACATGAATGTATTTTAGTTTGCCAAATTCAGGGATATGTGTGTGACATCTGTTTGCCATCTTTGAAGTGATTGAATACCTCTGGGGTTAACTGACAATGTAGGACCCTTAGTGAGTTGTTGACAATCAGGACAGGCTTGTATGGTAGCTTTTGCCTCTGCCATTGACAAGTGCAACTGCTGGGTTAGGACCTTTGCTGACTGGTGAAAAAATTCATGAGAAATGTGAGCTTGTTGCCATACGTTGGGCACAGGTGACACACTGACAGGTTGACTTAAATGGTCCGCTCTAGCATTTCCTTCTGCATAGAATCCTGGCAAGTGTGTGTGACTGCGATGGTGACATATATAGTACACTTCTGTTCTTTGTTTTAACAACAACCATAACTGTTTCATATTGCTAAACAAGGTTTCAACTGCAACCTGTTTCAAATAAGCCCTTTCTAATGGTTGCACAACTCCTACTACATACGCTGAGTCTGAAATCGTATTGATTGGACATGTGTTCCATCGCTTAAACACCTCACTCACTGCCTTCAGTTCTACAATCTGGGGTGATCCCTCAGAAAAAACTATATGTGATTTCCACTGGCCCTGTTCCTGCCATGTAGTAGCTGCTTTGCCTGATTTTCCACTCCCATCTGTGGGGAGCGTTAAGAGGGTTTTGGGGGGCTCTGTGGGGTTTTGGGGGGTCCCACAGGGACTGAAACACCCCCCTGCACCCCAAAACCACCCCCCCTGCATCCGAAAACAACCCCTCTGCGCTCCAAAACCATCCCCCCTGCACCTCAAAACAACCCCCTGCATCCCAAACTGCTCCCCCTGCACCCCAAAACCATGACCCCTGCACCCCAAAACACAACCCTTGCACCCTAAAACCACCCCCATGCATCCCAGAAGCCCCATGGCACCCCAAAACCGCCCCTCTGCACCCCAAAACACACCTCTGCACCACAAATCTACCCCCACTGCATCCCCAAACAACCCCCCGCACCCCAAAAGCACCCACTGTGCACCCCAAAACACCCCCCCGTGCACCCCAAAACACACCCTCTGCTCCCCAAAAACACCCTATGGATTCCCCCATGCACCCAAAACCCTCTCAAGGACCCCCCGAATACATCCTGCAGCCCGGTTTCCCCCCCTGCACCCCAAAACTGCCCCTGGGCCCTCCCCCATGATCTTTTCCTCCCCACTCCTGAACCCCAGAACCCTTTAGGGACCCCCTCTATACTTTAAACCCCCCTGGGTTTCCTTCTGAAGTGGGTGCTGGGCTCATAGGGGTCCTTAAAGCCCCCCCACACTCTCCCTAAACCCAGTGCTGAGACCTTTTGGGGTGCCCCCAACCCCTCCATGGTCCCTGCAGCCCTTTTGGGGTCCCCAAAATGGGATCTGGACCCCTTTGGGCCCCCCAGACTCCCCTCAACGTTTGGCTTTGGGCCCCCCCTTGGCCCCTAGGTTGATGCTGGAGGCCACGGGGCTCTCAGGGGCTCGGGGGCCCAGATCCAGCAGGGCCCAGAGCTACGGGGCAGCCCCATGGACTCCCCAGAAACTGCCCTGGGGCCACTGAGGAGGCAGCTGCAGGAGGGGAAGCAGCGGCTGGTGGGTGCCAACAGGGGAATGTGGGGATTTGGGGGGGTCCTGATGGGCTTGGGGGGGTCTGGGAAGTGGAATTTGATGGTTATGGGGAGGGGTTGGGGTCCCTAAAGGGTCCCAGCGCCGCTTTTTGGGAGGGATGAGGGATATCTGGGGTCCTGGAGGAGGATTTTGGGTCTATAGGGGGAATTTTGGGGGTTCAGCGGTGCTGGGAGGGGGATCTGGGGGTTATGAAGGGGTTTGGTGTTAAGGGAGAGGCTTGTGGGGAAATATGGGGCGATATTTAAGGTGTTTGGGGGTCTTGGGGGGTATTTGGGTCCCTCCCATGGCTTTGGGGTCCTGGCAACGTGCAGCGCGGTGGAAGCTCACTGGCCGTTGCCTGGCAACGCGTGGGAAGCGGTACGTGGAGACCCCGTTGCTAGGCAACGGAGGCATCCAACCCGGAAGTGCGGAGAGCATCGCGGAACGGGGATGGGGAAAGGCCGAAACACGGGGGGGAGAGGGGGCCTCGATTTCCTGTGAAATCTTCATTTATTGGTTAAGTTTCCTTTTTATACATTCTTAAGGTGACCCCTCCCCTCCCCCCCCCCCCCCCCCCCCCATTTACATCGGTGTCAATAAGGCTTCGGATAGACCCCCCCCCCCATCCCCCCCTTTATCCTCCCCTCTCCCATCCCGGGTATAAAGAGGGGGGGAGGTGCCACCCCCCGACACCCCCGGGTGGGGGATGGGAGGTTGTGTCCATTGGGGACCCTCCCCCAACACCCACCACCCCCGTTTTGGGGTGCTGGGGGGGAGGTGAGGCCCGGTCTGTTTTTGGTCTGTTTTGGGGCTCTGAGCTTGTATCCCAAAGGAGAAGCGGGAGAAGGTGGTTTTGGGGTGGTTTTTTTCCTGTTTTGGGGTTTGTTCTGGGGCTCTGACCCTGTATCCCATAGCAAAAGCAGGACAAGAAGGTTTGGGGCTGGGTTTTGCGGTGTTTTGGGTTGGTTTTGGCCTGTTTTGTGTCTGTCTCACAGGAGAAACAGGACAAGGTAATTTTGGGCTGGGTTTTGGGGTGTTTTGGGTTGTTTTTGGCCTTTTTTGGGTCTTTTTTGGGGCTCTGACCCTGTATCCCATAGGAGAAGCAGGACAAGGTGGTTTTGGGTTGGGTTTTGGTGTGGTTTGGGGTGTTTTTTTTTTCTGTTTTGGTGCTATTTTGGGGCTCTGACGCTTTATCCCACAGGAGAAGCAGGAGAAAGTGATTTTGGGGTGGTTTTAGGGTGGTTTAGGGGTGGTTTTGAATGGTTTGGTTTTTTTTTTTGTCCTGCTTTAGGGTGGTTTTGGGGTTCTGACCCTGTGTCCGACAGGAGAAGCAAGAAAATGTGACCTTAGTATTAGCGTGGGAACAAACACATAACCACTGGAATGGTTATATGAGGTGATTTATTGCAGCGCTGGGAAACCAGGGGTACGCACCCAAATCTGGTTCCAACTTCGTCGCATCGCATTCGCAATTTATACACGTTTAACACGGATTACAACATTAGCTAATGCATATGCATTAAAGACTGCCACATCAGGAATGTTACCTCAGCCTCTTCTATGCTTGCGCAGCCCCCTCTGGTGGTCGCCTGGTGGTCGTTCCGATGAAGTAAGGAGTCTTCCTCAGATGAAGTAAGAGGTCTTCCTCAGGTTGTCCTCTTTACCTTTTCCTTACTTGGATATATCCCAACCCTTGTGTGGACGCTAGCATTTTCTTATCAGCTTCTGGTATGCTCTTCTGGCTACCTTATGCGTAGGTTCTACTTGGGTATAGTCTCCAGTACATGCCTTTCTAGTGCACCCATACGCATAGGTTCTACTTGGGTATAGTCTCCAGTACATGCCTTTCTAATCCACCCATACACATAGGTTCTACTTGGGTATAGTCTCCAGTACATGCCTTTCTAAATCCACCCATACACATAGGTTCTACTTGGGTATAGTCTCCAGTACATGCCTTTCTAATGCACCCATACACATAGGTTCTACTTGGGTATAGTCTCCAGTACATGCCTTTCTAATGCACCCATACACATAGGTTCTACTTGGGTATAGTCTCCAGTACATGCCTTTCTAGTGCACCCATACACATAGGTTCTACTTGGGTATAGTCTCCAGTACATGCCTTTCTAGTGCACCCATACACATAGGTTCTACTTGGGTATAGTCTCCAGTACATGCCTTTATAAATCCACCCATACACATAGGGTTTTGCTACTAAGACTATCATTGCAACACTGATTACAGAACAGCCGTGATACAAAATTGCAAAGTTACAACATTTTCTAATATACAAAACCCCAATATACAAAACCCCAATACAAAACCCCACTATTGATTTATA
>NW_026638857.1:0-4299 GCF_028554395.1 Pezoporus wallicus
GGACAATGGGGGCAATGGGGGGCAATGGGGGGGCAATGGGGGGCAGTGGGGGGGTAATGGGGGGGCAATGGGAACAATGGGGGCAATGGGGGGCAATGGGGGCAATAGTGGACGATCAGGGCAATGGGGGGCAATGGGGTCAATTGGGGGCAATAGTGGGCGATCAGGACAATGGGGGCAATGGGGGGCAATGGGGCAATAGGGGGGCAATGAGGAGCAATGGGGGCAATGGGGGAAATGGCAATAGTGGGCAATGGGGGGGCAATGGGGGACAATTGGGTCAATAGGGTCAATTGCGGGCAAGAGTGGGCAATCGGGACAATGGGGGCAATGGGGTCAATTGGGGGCAATAGTGGGCAATTGGGACAATGGGGGCAATGGAGGGCAATGGGGTCAATTGGGGGCAATAGTGGGCGATCGGGACAATGGGGGCAATGGGCAATTGGGGGCAATGGGGGACAATGGGGGTCAATGGGGGCAATAAGGGGCAATGTGGGTCAATAGGGGGTGATGGGGGCAATAGGAGGCAATTGGAACAATGGGGAGCAGTGGGGGTAATGGGGGGCAATAGGGGCCATGGGCGCAATTGGGGTAATTGGGGGCAATGAGAGCAGTGGGGGGCAATGGGGGGTAATTGGTGGCAGTGGGAGCACTGGGGGACAATGGGCACAACGGGATAATGGGGGCAGTGGGGACAATGGGGGCAATGGGGGGCCAATGGGGGCAATAGTGGGCAATTGGGACAAGGGGGGCAATGGGGGGCAATTGGCAGTGGGGACAATGGGGGCAATGGGGGGCCAATGGGGGCAATAGTGGGCGATTGGGACAAGGGGGGCAATGGGGGGCAATTGGCAGTGGGGACAATGGGGGCAATGAGGGTCATTGGGGTCTACTGGGGGACATTGTGAGGCATTGGAGTCCATTGGGGGTATTGGGGAAATTGGGTCCATTCGGGGTCTTTGGAATCCAGTGGGGTCTATTGGAGGGAATTGGGGTCTATGGGGGGCAGTGAAGTCCCCTGGGGGGCACTGGGGTCTATTGGGTTCCATTGGGGGTCTTTGGAGTCCCTTGAGGTCCAATGGAGAGCATTGGGGTCCATTGGGAGGGTCGTGGGGGTGATGGCTCCATTGGAGGGGTCACCGTTGTCTCTGCCCCCCCCCAGGGATCCGCCACCCCGAGGAGCTCTCGCTGCTTCGGCCTCCACAGGAGGAGGAGGAGGAGGGGGGGGGCGGCCCCCTCCCGGCCCCTGACTTTGACCTGACCCACATCTGCCCCCCCTCCAGTGAGTGTGCAAGGGGGGGGGGGGGGCAGTGTGCAATGGGGGGGCCCTGGTGCAAACCCCCCCCCCCATGTAACTGCCCCCCCCCAGGTGAGGAGGGGCCGTGGCAGGAGCCCCCCCCCCACCTGCCCCCCGAGTGCTACCGGATGCTCGTGGCCCCCCGGGGGGGCTTGGCCCCGGTGGCTCCCCCCCGGCCCCCCCGCGGGAACCCCCTGCTGAGGCGAACCCGTCTGCACTCACGGTATGGGGGGGGGGCTGTGGGGCAGCCATGGGGCAGTTGGGGGGCAGCTGTGGGGCAGTCGGGGGGGGGGGAGGGGAGGCAGGGTTGGGGGGCAGCCTTGGGGTGTTTGGGGTCAATTGGGGGGCAGGTTGGGGGTTGGCTATGGGGCAGTTGGGGGTCACTTGGGGGGCAGGCGTGAGTGGTGGTAGAGCGCCCCCTGCAGGTGGCTGGACTCGTCGCGCTCGCTGCTGGAGCAGGACGTGGCCGACGATGAGGAGCTGCTGCTGTGCTTCAAGTACCACTGCTTCATGGAGCTGGAGCCCCGGGTACCCAAATCACCCCGAAACACCCCAAAAACACCCCAAAACACCCCAAAACCACCTCAAAACACCCCAAAACACGCCAAAAACACCTCAAAACACCCCAAAACACCCAAAAAACACGCCAAAACACCCAGGAACACCCCAGAACACCCCAAAACACCCCAAAAACCCCTCAAAACCACCCCGAAACACCCCAAAAACACCTCAAAACACCCTGAAACACCCTAAAAACACCTCAAAACACCCACAAACACCCCAAAAACACCTCAAAACCACCCCAAAACACCCCAAAAACACCTCAAAACCACCCTGAAACGCCCCAAAAACACCTCAAAACAGCCCGAAACATCCCAAAACACCTCAGAACCACCCCGAAGCACCCCAAAAACACCTCAAAACACCCCGAAACACCCCAAAAGACCCCCAAAACACCTCAAAACCACCCCAAAAAAACTCAAAACCACCCAGAAACACCCCAAAAACACCTTTAAAAAACCCAAAAACGCCTCAAAACACCCTGAAACACCCCAAAAACACCTCAACACACCCAAAAACACTCCAAAAACACCCCAAAAACACCTCAACACACCAAAAACACCCTAAAACACCCCAAAAACACCTCAAAACACCCCAAAGCACCTCAAAACCACCTCGAAACACCCCAAAACCACCTCAAAACACCCTGAAACACCTCAAAACACCGCAAAACACCTCAAAACCACCTCGAAACACCCCAAAAACACCTCAAACCCACCCCGAAACACCCCAAAACACCCTGAAACAGCCCCCAAACACCTCAAAACCACCCCGAAACACCCCAAAACCACCTCAAACCACCCCAAAATACCCCCAAAACACACAGAAACACCCACAAAGCACCCCGAAACAACCCAAAATACCCCCAAAAGACTTCAAAACACACTGAAACACCCCAAAACACCCTGAAACGCCCCAAAATACCCCAAAACACCCCGAAACATCCCCAAACCACCCCAAACACACCAGAAACCCCCCAAACCACCCTGAAACCCCCCAGGTCACCCTTCCCACACCGCTTCATGGAGCTGGGCCCCCAGGTACCCCAAAACACCCTGAAATAACCCCAAAACCACCCTGGGACCCCCAAATCCCCCCCCGACCCCCGGCTCTAACTGCCCCGTGTCCTCCCGGCCAGCAGGAGGCGCTGCGCATGGCGCTGCTCTATGAGCAGGCGCGCTGGGCGCTGCTGCACCGAGGAGGAGATGCCCCATTGGGACCCCCAACTCCCCCATTCGGACCCTCAAACCCCCCAGTGGGACCCCCATTGGGACGTCCAACCCCCCCATTGGGACCCTCAAACCCCCCATTGGGACGCTCAACCCCCCCATTGGGACCCCCATTGGGACCCCATTGAGACCCTCAAACCCCCCACTGGGACCCTCAAAACACCCCATTGGGACCCTCAAACCCCCCATTGGAACCCCCATTGGGACCCTCAAACCCCCCCATTGGGACCCCTATTGGGATGCTCAAACCCCCCATTGGGACCCCCATTGAGACCCTCAAACCCCCATTGGGACCCCTATTGGTACGCTCAAACCCCCCATTGGGAACCCCATTGGGACCCTCAAATCCCCCATTGGAACCCCATTGGGACCCTATTGGGACGCTCAAACCCCCCATTGGGACCCCCATTGAGACCCTCAAACCCCCCATTGGGACCCCCAACCCCCCCATTGGGACCCCAATTGGGACCCTCAAACCCCCCCATTGGGACCCCTATTGGGACCCCCATTGAGACCCTCAAACCCCACATTGAGAACCCCATTGGGACCCTCAATCCCCCCCCATTGGGACCCCCAGTGAGACCCCAACCCCCCCCATTGGGACCCTCAAACCCCCCATTGGGACCCCATTGGGACCCCCATTGAGACCCTCAAACCCCCCATTGGGACCCCCATTGAGACCCTCAAACCCCACATTGGGAACCCCATTGGGACCCTCAAACCCCTCCATTGGGAATCCCAATGGGACCCTCAAACCCCCCATTGAGACCCTCAAACCCCCCAGTGGGACCCTCAAACCCCCCCCATTGGGACCCCCATTGGGACCCCCACATCCTCCCCCCATTGGAACCCACATTGAGACCTTCAAACCCCCCCATTGGGACCCTCAAACGCCCCCCTTGGGACCCCCATTGAGACCCTCAAACCCCCTCCATTGCGACCCCCATTGGGACCCTCAAAGCCCCCATTGGGACCCCCATTGGAACCCTCAAACCCCCTCCATTGGGACCCCCATTGAGACCCTCAAACCCCCCCATTGGGACCCTCATTGGGACCCTCAAACCCTCCCCATTGGGACCCTCACCCCCCCCATTGGGACCCCTATTGGGACCCTCAAACCCCCTCCATTGGGACCCCATTGGGACCCTCAAACCCTCCCCATTGAGACCCTCAACCCCCCCATTGGGACCCCCATTGGGAACCCCATTGGGA
>NW_026638859.1:0-430 GCF_028554395.1 Pezoporus wallicus
CAGGGGTAGGGTTAGGGTTAGGGTTAGGTTAGGGTTAGGGTTAGGGTTAGGGTTAGGGTTAGGGTTGCCGTCTGCTCCCACAGTCGAAGAGCCAGGAGGGAAAGCATGTGCTGGGCATCTTCAGCACACAGTCAGCTTTGCAACGGTGTCACCATCATTGCTGTCGCTCCTCAGTGTCATACCTAAGGGTCCATTTGAATGCACCCTCTTCGGAGCTTGGTCTCGGCTGCCCAGCTGCACAGTGAGTAGAGCACGAACAGTTGCCTTCTGCTCCCACAATCGAAGAGCCAGGAGGGAAAGCTGGTGCTCTGAACCTTCTGCACACAGTCAGCTTTGCAACAGTGCCACCATCATTGCTGTCGCTCCTCACTTTCATAACGAGAATTTCATTTGAATCCAACTTCTCTGCTCGTTGCTCTTGGCGGCCCAG
>NW_026638861.1:0-4301 GCF_028554395.1 Pezoporus wallicus
ACATCAAGATCCTGCCCCCCCTGCGCGTGCTGGCGGCCCCCGGCAAGGACGGCGGCGCCGCGGCGGCGGGAGGAGGAGGAGGAGGAGGAGGAGGAGAGGAGGAGGCGGCCGTGGAGGAAGAGGTGGTGGAGATGGTGGGGGGGGAGTTCGGCAGCGAGGTGAGCAAGGGGGAGGAGTTGGGGGGGGAAATGGGGGAGCAATTGGGTGAAAGCTTGGAGGAGTTGGGGGAAATTTGGGAACTTTGGGGGAATTCGGTGGGGTTTGGGGGAGATTTGGTGGGATTTGGGGAATTCGCTGGGATTTGGGGGACATTTATTTGGTGGGATTTGGGGGAATTTGGTGGGATTTGGGGGAAATTTGGTGGGATTTGGGGGAATTTGGTGGGGTTTGGGGGAGATTTGGTGGGATTTGGGGGAATTTGGTGGGATTTTGGGAGGAAATTTGGTGGGATTTGGGGGAATTTGGTGGGGTTTCGGGAAATTTGGGGGGGAAATCTGGGGGGCTTGGGGAAATTTGGTGGGATTTGGGGGAAATTTGGTGGGATTTGGGGGAAATTTAGTGGGATTTGGGGGAAATTTAGTGGGATTCAGGGGGAAATTTGGTGGGATTTGGGGAAATTTGGTGGGATTTGGGGGAAATTTGGTGGGATTTGGGGGAAATTTAGTGGGATTTTGGGTAAATTTGGTGGGATTTGGGGAAATTTGGTGGGATTTGGGGGAAGTTTGGTGGATTTGGGGAAATTTGGTGGGATTTGGGGGAAATTTAGTGGGATTCGGGGGGAAATTTGGTGGGTTTTTGCGGAAATTTGGTGGGATTTTGGAGGAAGCTGGAAATGGGTTTCACAAAATTTTGGGGTAATTTGGTGAAATTTTGGAGGAGTTTTGGGGGAAATTTGGTAGAATTTGGAGGAATTTGGTGGGATTTTGGAGGAATTGGGAAAATGGGTTTCACAAAATTTGAGGGGAATTGAGTGAAAACTTGAAAGAGTTTTGGGGAATTGTGATTTTTGGGGGGAAATTTGGTGGAATTTTGGAAAAATCTGCGGGAAAATGGGTTTCACAAAATTTTGGGGTAATAGGGTGAAAATTTCGAGTAGTTTTGGGGAAATTGGGAATTTGGGGGAAATTTGGTGAGATTTTGGAGGAATTTGTGGAGATTGTGGATTTTAAAAATTTTGGAGTAATATTTTGGGAATTTGGAGGAATTTGGGAAATGGGATTTGGGGGGATTTTGGAGGAATTTTGGGGGAAGTTGTAGATTTAGTAAAATTTTGGAGAAATGTTGGGGAAAAATTTGGTGGCATTTTGGAAAATCTTTGGAAGAAATTTTGGATTTGGGGCAGATTTTTGAGAAATTTTAGAAGAGTTTTTGGGAAATTGGGTTCTGGGGATTTTGGAGGAATTTTGGGGGAATTTCAGAGGAATTTATGGGAAATTGTGAATCTGGGGATTTTGAGGGAATTTGGTGGAATCCTGGAGGAATTTTGGGGGAAGTGTGGATTTGGGGGATTTTGCAGGAATTTGGGGGGAAATTGTGGATCTGGGGTGATTTTGGAGGAATTTAATGGGGTTCAATGGGACCCAATGGGATTCAGTGGGGTTTAAATGGATTCAATTGGGCTCAATGGGGTTCAATGGGACCCAATGGGAATCAATGGGGTTTAATGGGCCCCAGTGGGGTTCAATGGGGTTCAATGGGACCCAATGGGAATCAGTGGGGTTTAATAGGACCCAGCGGGGTTCAATGGGGTTCAATGGGACCCAATGGGAATCAGTGGGGTTTAATGGGACCCAGTGGGGTTCAGTGGGGTTCAGTGGGACCCAATGGGAATCAATGGGGTTTAATGGGACCCAGTGGGGTTCAATGGGGTTCAATGGACCCAATGGGATTCAATGGGGTTCAATGGGACCCAATGGGATTCAATGGGGCTCAATGGGATCCAGTGGGGTTCAATGGGGCTCAATGGGGTTTAATGGGGTTCAGTGGGACCCAATGGTAGCCGATGCTTCCCCCCCCCCAGGCTGAGTCCCCCCCAGGCCTCGCAGTGGAGCTGGTACCCGAGGACCCCCCCTGCGCGCTGCATCCGTGCGGGATGCGGGAACGCGCCCGTGGCCAGCGGGGACTGGGATGAGGAATACTGCAGCAGTGAGTGCGTGGTCAGGCACTGCCGGTGGGTACCACAAACACCCAGAAACACCCCAAAAACACCCAGAAACGGGAAAAATCAACCCAAAAACGGCCCCAAAACACCCAGAAACGGCCCCAAAACACCCCCAAATACTGCAGCAGTGAGTGCGTGGTCAGGCACTGCCGGTGGGTACCACAAACACCCAAAAACACCCCAAAAACACCCAGAAACGGGGAAAATCACCCCAAAAACACCCCAAAAACACCCAGAAACGGCCCCAAAACACCCAGAAACGGCCCCAAAACACCCCCAAATACTGCAGCAGTGAGTACGTGGTCAGGCACTGCCGGTGGGTACCACAAACACCCAAAACCACCCCAAAAACACCCCAAAAACACCCAGAAACGGGAAAAATCACCCCAAAAACAGCCCCAAAACACCCCCAAATACTGCAGCAGTGAGTGCGTGGTCAGGCACTGCCGGTGGGTACCAGAAACACCCAAAAACACCCCAAAAACACCCAGAAATGGGAAAAATCAACCCAAAAACGGGCAAAAACGGCCCCAAAACACCCAGAAACGGGAAAAATCAACCCAAAAACGGCCCCAAAACACCCAGAAACGGCCCCAAAACACCCCCAAATACTGCAGCAGTGAGTGCGTGGTTAGGCACTGCCGGTGGGTACCAGGAACACCTAAAAACACCCCAAAAACACCCAGAAACGGGAAAAATCACCCCAAAAATGGCCCCAAAACACCCAGAAACGGCCCCAAAACACCCCCAAATACTGCAGCAGTGAGTGCGTGGTTAGGCACTGCCGGTGGGTACCAGGAACACCTAAAAACACCCCAAAAACACCCAGAAACGGGAAAAATCAACCCAAAAACGGCCCCAAAACACCCCCAAATACTGCAGCAGTGAGTGCGTGGTCAGGCACTGCCGGTGGGTACCAGGAACACCTAAAAACACCCCAAAAACACCCCAAAAACACCCAGAAACGGGGAAAATCACCCCAAAAACACCCCAAAAACACCCAGAAACGGCCCCAAAACACCCCCAAATACTGCAGCAGTGAGTGCGTGGTCAGGCACTGCCGGTGGGTACCAGAAACACCCAAAAACACCCCAAAAACACCCCAAAAACACCCCAAAAACACCCAGAAACGGGAAAAATCACCCCAAAAACACCCCAAAAACACCCAGAAACGGCCCCAAAACACCCCCAAATACTGCAGCAGTGAGTGCGTGGTCAGGCACTGCCGGTGGGTACCAGAAACACCCAAAAACACCCCAAAAACACCCAGAAACGGGAAAAATCAACCCAAAAACGGCCCCAAAACACCCCCAAATACTGCAGCAGTGAGTGCGTGGTCAGGCACTGCCGGTGGGTACCAGGAACACCTAAAAACACCCCAAAAACACCCAGAAACGGGGAAAATCACCCCCAAAACACCCCAAAAACACCCAGAAACGGCCCCAAAACACCCAGAAACGGCCCCAAAACACCCCCAAATACTGCCTGCCCCCTATTATCCAAAATCCCTGTTTTTCCCCCCAAATCCCACCTGAAAAACCCAAAAACCGCTTTTCTACCCCAAAACCCGTTTTCCCCCCCCCATTTTTAACAAAAATCCCCCTTTCTCCCCCCAAATTGCCCCTTTTTAACCAAAACCCCCTTTTACCCCCCATTTTTAACCAAACCCCCCCTTTTCCCCCCCATTTTTAACCAAAACCCCCCTTTTCCCCCCATTTTAACCCAAAACCCCCCTTTTTCCCCCCAAACCCCCCTTTTCCCCCCATTTTAACCCAAAACCCCCTTTTTTCCCCCCATTTTAACCCAAACTTCCCCTTTCCCCCCCTATTTTTAACCCAAACTTCCCCTTTTCCCCCCGTTTTTAACCAAAATCCCCCTTTTTCCCCCCAAACAGGGACGTGTTCCTGGCCTGGCTCGCCGCCCGCAACGCCGGCCCCAACAACGTCGTCTTCGTCAAGTGAGCCCCCCCTCCCCCCCATTGGCACTTATGGGGCGCCCCACACCCCCCCCATGGCCACCCCACACCCCCCCTTTGTGCCCTGGTTCCTATTAAAGGGGTGCAGGACCCTTAGGGTGCGTTTTGGGGGGGGAATGGGGCCAAAAATGGGGGTTTTCACCCCAAAAATGAGCCTTGGAGACC
>NW_026638863.1:0-423 GCF_028554395.1 Pezoporus wallicus
TCACATAGGAGAAGCAGGACAAGGTGGTTTTGGGGTGTTTTGGGTTGTTTTTGGCCTGTTTCGGGTCCTTTTGGGTGCTTTGACCTTGTATCCCGTAGGGGAAGCAGGAGAAAGTGATTTTGGGGTACTTTTAGGGTGGTTTGGCCTTGTTTTTGCCTGGTTTTGGCCTGTTTTGGGGCTATTTGGGGTCTGTTTTGGGGCTCTGACCCTGTGTCCCATAGAAGAAGCAGGACAAGGTGGTTTTGGGGTGTTTTGGGTTGGTTTTGGGCTGTTTTGGATCTGTTTTGGGGCTCTGAGCCTGTATCCCACAGGAGAAGCAGGACAAGGTGTTTTTGGTGTGGTTTTGTCCTGTTTTTGGGGTGTTTTGGGGCTCTGAGCCTGTATCTCATAGGAGAAGCAGGACAAGGTGGTTTTGGGATGTTT
>NW_026638864.1:0-424 GCF_028554395.1 Pezoporus wallicus
AACCCTAACTCTAAACACTAACCCTATCCCTAACCCTAACCCATTTCTCCCCTGTAACTGTAACAAAGTGAGTGTAAGACTATATATAGAGATATATAGGAAAACACAGTAAACGTAACAAAGTGAGCAAAATAAAGCATGTTCAAGAGCATTCTAATGACCCACAGAGGTTCCCAACGCCAACCCTAATCCTAACCCAAACCCTAACCCTAACCCTAACCCACAGAGGTTCTCAAGCCTAACCTTAACCCTAACCCTAACCCTAACCCTAACCCTAAACCTAACCCGAACCCATTTCTCCCCTGTAACTGTAACAAAGTGAATGTAATACTATACATATAGATATATAGGAAAACACAGTAAATGTAACAAAGTGAGCAAAATAAAGCATGTTCAAGAGCATTCTAATGACCCACAGAGGTTG
>NW_026638865.1:0-4313 GCF_028554395.1 Pezoporus wallicus
GCACAGGGATGGATTCAGTGGGTCGGGATGGATTCAATGGGTCGGGATGGATTCAATGGGTCGGGATGGACAGGGATGGATTCAATGGGTCGGGATGGATTCAATGGGTCGGGATACACGTGATGCATGTGATGCACGTGATGCATGTGATGCACGTGACGCATGGGGTCCGCCGCCCCCCTCCGCTCCCCCATACCATAGAGACTCCCTTCCGCGGTCCTCCAAGCGGGCCAGAGCGGCCCAGAGCGGCCCCGCTGTCCCGTCTCCTCCCTCTTCCGGCTGCGCATGCGCCGTGGCGGCCCGCTCAGTTCAAACCGGAGCGAGGTAACGGCGGCGGGGCCCGGTTGAGCTCGGCCCCATCGCGGGGCCCCGGGGCCTCCTTGGGGCGGGGGGGGGAGGCGCCGTTGTCCCGGTCCCTGAGCCCGGTGCCCCGCAGCCAATGGCGGCCCGGCCGCCGCAGGAGCTGCGGGACCTGGAGGAGCTCAGCGCCGAGCTGGGGAGGCTGCTGCTGTCCGGGCGCGCCGCCGCCCTCCTGCGGCAGGGCCTGGAACTGCAGGCGCGGGCCGACAGCGGCGTCCTGGCCGCGCGGGACGGGGCCACCCGCATGGACACAGGTACAGCGACCCATAGCGACCCATAGAGACCCATAGAGCCCCATAGAGACCCATAGAGCCCCATGGAGACCCATAGAGACCCATAGAGACCCATAGAGACCCATAGAGACCCACAGCGACCCATAGCGACCCATAGAGACCCATAGAGACCCACAGCGACCCATAGAGACCCATAGAGACCCATAGCGACCCACAGCGACCCATAGAGACCCATAGAGACCCATAGAGACCCATAGAGACCCATAGAGACCCACAGCGACCCATAGAGACCCACAGCGACCCATAGAGCCCCATAGAGACCCAGAGACCCACAGCGACCCATAGCGACCCATAGCGACCCATAGCGACCCATAGCGACCCATAGAGACCCATAGCGACCCACAGCGACCCATAGCGACCCATAGAGACCCATAGCGACCCATAGAGACCCATAGAGACCCATAGAGACCCATAGCGACCCATAGAGACCCATAGAGACCCATAGAGACCCACAGCGACCCATAGAGACCCATAGAGACCCATAGCGACCCACAGCGACCCATAGCGACCCATAGAGACCCATAGCGACCCATAGAGACCCATAGCGACCCACAGCGACCCATAGCGACCCATAGAGACCCATAGAGACCCATAGAGCCCCATAGAGCCCCATAGCGACCCATAGAGACCCATAGAGACCCATAGAGACCCATAGCGACCCATAGAGACCCATAGAGACCCATAGAGACCCATAGCGACCCATAGAGACCCATAGACCCACAGCGACCCATAGAGACCCATAGAGACCAACAGCGACCCATAGAGCCCCATAGAGACCCAGAGACCCACAGCGACCCATAGAGCCCCATAGAGACCCAGAGACCCACAGCGACCCATAGCGACCCACAGCGACCCATAGAGACCCATAGAGACCCATAGCGACCCATAGAGACCCATAGCGACCCATAGAGACCCATAGAGACCCATAGCGACCCACAGCGACCCATAGAGACCCATAGCGACCCACAGCGACCCATAGAGACCCATAGAGACCCATAGAGACCCATAGCGACCCACAGCGACCCATAGAGACCCATAGCGACCCACAGCGACCCATAGAGACCCATAGAGACCCATAGAGACCCATAGCGACCCACAGCGACCCATAGAGACCCATAGCGACCCACAGCGACCCATAGAGACCCATAGAGACCCATAGCGACCCACAGCGACCCATAGAGACCCATAGAGACCCACAGCGACCCATAGAGACCCATAGAGACCCACAGCGACCCACAGCGACCCATAGAGCCCCATAGCGACCCACAGCGACCCATAGAGACCCATAGCGACCCACAGCGACCCATAGAGACCCATAGCGACCCACAGCGACCCATAGAGACCCATAGTGACCCACAGCGACCCATAGAGACCCATAGCGACCCATAGAGACCCATAGAGACCCATAGAGACCCATAGAGACCCACAGCGACCCATAGAGACCCATAGAGACCAACAGCGACCCACAGCGACCCATAGAGCCCCATAGCGACCCATAGAGCCCCATAGCGACCCACAGCGACCCATAGAGCCCCATAGAGCCCCATAGCGACCCACAGCGACCCATAGAGACCCATAGAGACCCATAGAGCCCCATAGAGAACCATAGCGACCCATAGAGCCCCATAGAGACCCATAGCGACCCATAGAGACCCATAGCGACCCACAGCGACCCATAGAGACCCATAGAGACCCATAGCGAGACCCATAGTGACCCATAGAGCGACCCATAGAGACCCATAGCGACCAACAGCGACCCATAGAGACCCATAGAGACCCATAGAGACCCATAGCGACCCACAGCGACCCAAACAGACCAAGAGAGACACATAGCGACCCATAGAGCCCCATAGCGACCCACAGCGACCCATAAAGACCCATAGCGACCCACAGCGACCCATAGAGCCCCATAGCGACCCATAGAGCCCCATAGCGACCCACAGCGACCCATAGTGACCCACAGCGACCCATAGAGACCCATAGCGACCCACAGCGACCCATAGCGACCCATAGAGCCCCATAGCGACCCATAGAGCCCCATAGCGACCCACAGCGACCCATAGAGCCCCATAGAGCCCCATAGAGACCCATAGCGACCCATAGAGCCCCATAGAGACCCAGAGACCCACAGCGACCCATAGCGACCCACAGCGACCCATAGAGACCCATAGAGACTCATAGCGACCCATAGAGCCCCATAGCGACCCACAGCGACCCATAGAGCCCCATAGAGCCCCATAGAGCCCCATAGCGACCCATAGAGCCCCATAGAGCCCCATAGAGCCCCATAGCGCCCCATAGAGCCCCATAGCGACCCACAGCGACCCATAGAGCCCCATAGCGACCCATAGCATCCTATAGCGACCCACAGCGACCCATAGCGCCCCATAGCTCCCCGTAGCATCCTATAGCCGTCATAGTGCCTATAGCAACCATAGCATCCTATAGCATCCCATAGCATCCTATAGCGGCCATAGTGCCTATAGCGCCCCATAGCATCCCATAGCATCCTATAGCAACCATAGTGCCTATAGCACTCTATAGCACCTATAGCACCCCATAGCACCCATAGCATCCTATAGCATCCTATAGCAGCCATAGTGCCTATAGCACCCTATAGTGCTTATAGCGCCCCATAGCACCCTATAGCCCCCTATAGCCCCCATAGCGCCCCATAGCCCCCACAGCGCCCCATAGCGCCCCACAGCCGCCACAGCGCCCCACAGCGCCCCATAGCCCCCACAGTGCCCCATAGCCCCCACAGCGCCCCATAGCACCCCACAGTGCCCCACCGCGCCCCACCGCGCCCCACAGCGCCCCATAGCCCCCACAGCGCCCCATAGCCCCCATAGCGCCCCATAGCCCCCACAGCGCCCCATAGCCCCCACAGCGCCCCATAGCGCCCCACAGCGCCCCATAGCCCCATAGCCCCCACAGCGCCCCATAGCCCCCACAGCGCCCCATAGCGCCCCACAGCGCCCCATAGCCCCATAGCCCCCACAGCGCCCCATAGCGCCCCACAGGGCCCCATAGCCCCCACAGCGCCCCATAGCCCCCACAGCGCCCCATAGCCCCCACAGTGCCCCATAGCCCCCACAGCGCCCCATAGCCCCCATAGCCCCCACAGCGCCCCATAGCCCCCACAGCGCCCCATAGCCCCCACAGTGCCCCATAGCCCCCACAGCGCCCCACAGCGCCCCATAGCCCCCACAGCGCCCCATAGCCCCCACAGCGCCCTGTCCCCGCAGAGCTGCGCGCGGCCGAGCAGGCGGTGGCGCGGGCGCTGCTTGGGCGCGAGGCCGCGGTGCAGCGCGGGCGGCAGCGGCTGCGGGAGCTGCGGGAGGAGCTGCGCAGGGAGCGGGAGGCGCTCGACGGCCTCCGGGACGGCAACGGATATCCTATGGGGCTGGGGGTGTGGGGGTATGGGGCTGGGGGGCTGGGGCTATGGGGCTGGGGGGTATGGGGATATGGGGCTGGGGGTGTGGGGCTATGGGGGGTATGGGGGGGTATGGGGCTGGGGGTGTGGGGCTGGGGGGGTGGGGGTATGGGGCTGGGGGTGTGGGGCTATGGGGGGTATGGGGGGGTATGGGGCTGGGGGGTGGGGGTATGGGAGAGTATGTGGGGTACGGGGCTGGGGGGTGGGGGTATGCGGGTATGGGG
>NW_026638866.1:0-432 GCF_028554395.1 Pezoporus wallicus
ATTTTTGTGCATTTCTAACCCGTTTTAAGCCATTTTCCCCTTTTCTAACCCTTTTTTGTCAAATTCCAGCCCTTTGCAAGACATTTTTTTCCTTTTCTAACCCATTTTTGTCCTTTTCTAAGTCGTTTGAATGCTTGCTTTGTTTAACTTTTCTAACCCATTTTCTCAATTTCTATCTTTTTTAAGCAGTTTTTTCCTTTTCTAACCCATTTTTCTCAATTTCTAACCCTTTTAAAGCCATTCATTCCTTTTCTAAGCCGTTTTTGTCAAATTCCAACCCTTTGTAATGCTTTATTTTCTTTTGTGACACTTTTTTGTGAATTTCTAATCATTTTTTAGAAGTTTATTCCTTTTCCTTTTTGACCCGCTTTGTAATGCTTTTTTTTTTTTGTGAATTTCTAACAATTTCAAATTCCAGCCCTTTGCAAGACA
>NW_026638867.1:0-4355 GCF_028554395.1 Pezoporus wallicus
ACTGTGAGTGTGGGATGTTGAATTGTTTTAATGCTTCTGAATTACATTTTCAGTTCAGAAAGAAATGTGTATTTACTCATAACTGCCTGCCTCTAAAGCTCAAACAGTATATGTTATTGGCAGAACTACCGCAAAGATGGAAAGTGAGTTGCTGTAATTTCTGATAACCTTCTTTATCACTCCATAGAAAATAGCAATTCTTGAATTCCTGTATATTAACCAACTGAAACAAATTGTTCTAGCTTAATAGTATAGTTTAATTAGAGCATAAATGCAGGAAATAAGGTAATTGCATCAAAACAGATATTAAACTTAACACATTACTAGCTGTGTCCCAAGATTAATCAAGATCTGTGTGAAGATCACAGTTTAGTTTGTTTTGAAGATAACGTGGGTTGTTTTGTTTTTTCTTTAAATATTATTTTTCAGAATGACCATTCTTCCTCCAGCAGAGAAGCTGAAGGTCCTACTGGAGAAAATGAAAGACTTCCACATAAAGTTTCTTGAAAAATATGCATGAAACTACTGTGGCTTTTTCTCCTCATCCCCTCCACTTCAAGGTGAATGCAGAAAATGAACAAAAATATGCTGAGAATGTGCTGTTCATCTAATTTAACTAAATTCAGCATAGGTAGAACCAATTTCCAATACTGCTACAACTTATTGGACTATTAAATTTAATGTCTGGTATACAATATGTTGTTACACCAACTTTTTTTTTTTTTTAAGGGAAAGGGAAGAACATGAAGAAAGTGGTGAGAAGACAAAGTCAGTAAAGGATTTTGTGCCTTGACTGGAAGCTATATTCATGAACTTTTGACTCAATAGGCTGGGGAAAGGAGTTGCTCATTAAAAATGCTACTGTTGTGTGGGTTTTTTTGACAAAAAAAATGCAAAGAGCAATTGTTTACCTAGGAACATGTTTCCCATCTTAAAATTCTACTAAACAAAAATTCAAAAGCCTACATTATAAGTATTATTTGTGGTTTTGTTGGTTTTTTTTGGTGATGTTAAATATGAAGTGTTCTCCAAATCTGATTAAGAATGTAGGTACAGTTTGCTTATTAAAAAAAAAATAAATAAATCTTTGACAGATGTGTACCTTTGAACTTCTGTTAAAAGAAATCCTGCCATCACAGCATAATATGACTGGAACATACAGTTCTGATCAGAGGAGTGAACATGGTGTCTCCTTGAACCCTATTTTTACGAAACCAAAACATGATGAGGAATATTAGCTTCTTGTTCATGCTGTTCAACATGCTATCCCAGCATAAGGGCACTGAACACTTCCTTTCATAACAACTCCATGAGTCTCCTGTTAGCTCATATCTTATATATACATTGAACACCATTTGTTTGGAACCACAAGAGACCCATTAGCTGGCCAAAATCCTGCTTGAATGGCAAGGATTAACAAATGTTCTTTAGCAGGAGAAAGGCTGGGGGTGCTTGCTAATGAAGGAAAAGGTATTTAAATGAAAATATCTTTATGCTTGGTGCAAGACAGTAGTACAGCTCACTTAAATCTTCCACAGTCATACTGCTGGCTGATGACCCCGAGTGCTTATTAAAACCCAGTATTAAAGAAAACGTTGCCATCTAGGAGTACAGCTATATTACTCTACTAATCTATGCCAGTTTCCCTGCACAACAAAAGAAAGCTTCTGTTTCTCTAGAGTTGGAAGATGAATACCTTCTTCTAGCACTGATAAAGGACTGAAAGAAGATAGCTTCCAGTATTCAGCCATGAAAGGATTAGAATTTGTCAGGCCTTAGGCTCAGCATTTACAATGTTTAATCATTAAGAATGTCTCATTTAATCTAGTCATTATGTTTAAGTTATTATTTAGAAGTAAACCCATTTTTATGTCTACAAGCACTTTGTTAGGCTGCCTTTGTAGCTGGTTCAACTTCCTGTGCTGATCCAGGTTACTAAAGCCAAGGGCTAGAGAATCACCATAGGGATAAAGCCTGTGCCAATCTATTATGTGCAGAAGATGAGATGTTGCCAATAATTGTCCTTGCAACAGCAGCCACTGGTCTATGACATAGCATTAGCAGCTGGTATACTTCTCACAATTCTTTACTGAAGTCTGTGAGAAGAATTTAGTACTTCTCAGTCACCTACCAGTGGTTCCAGGTTCATAAATTAAAATGGCACACTGCTAGACAAAGCCACTATGGAGGCGTACAGAAAAAAAAATTAATTAAAAAATCCTTTTATCCATGTAGAAATGGACTTTTTGGAGGTCAGCAGACTGAGAATACTTATGTTGCTACTATCTGTTGATAAATACAACCTTTTATCTGTTAGCACTCTCTACATCCTTAATATGCACTAATAAAACAAATTCAGAAAGCAAAACCATACTAAGAGGTCAGAATCATAGAATAGTTAGGGTTGGAAAGGACCTTAAGATCATATAGTTCCATCCACCCTGCCATGGGCAGGGACACCTCACACTAAACCAGGTCACTCAAGGCTCTGTCCAACCTGGCCTTTAACACGGCCAGGGATGGAGGGAGCATTCACAACCTCCCTGGGCAACCCATTCCAGTGCCTTACCACCCTAACAGGAAAGAATTTCTTCCTTATATATAATCTAAACTTCCCCTGTTTAAGTAAGTTCAAACCCCTTACCCCTTGTCTTGTCACTACAGTCCCTAATGGAGAGTCCCTCTCCAGCATCCCTATAGGCCCCCTTCAGATACTGGAGAGAAGTCTGGGTTGAGGGCACCAGAACAGAACCAGAATATGGATGTAAAAATAAGGTAAACAGCACATTCCTGTTCTAGAAATGTGTCCAAATCAAATCTGGCTTTGGACTTGTAATGCAGTGTAGACTGAAGCTAAGATCTAACATCAGGAGTTAGAATATTTTTTTTAATATTTTTCTAACTGTAGCTATTTCATGGGGTAGTGTTTGTAATCTAATAAGTCAACAGATTTTATATTTGCCTTGCATTTGCACCTGATTACTTCTGGAAAAAAAATTTAAAGGTTTAAAAGTTTCTAATAATTTACAGGTGTGAAAGGCTTTTTGTTTTAAGTTGGGACCAGAATTCTTACACTTTTAAATCAAAATATAATCTCATCAACTCTGTTTTTTCTAAACATTCTATTATGGGGCCTTTTATGTTTCTGACATTATAAGGGATAACTTTGTTCCTGATGCATCTTATATGGAAGGGTGGTGATTTCTATTATCCATCCACAATATTTGTATGTATTCAGATAAGGTTAATGTACATTTTTGTGGAACAATCCTGTAAACCTAAGAAAAGATGCTTATTTTCAATGTCTTTGAAATATTTCATTAGTAACAGACAATCCTTGCTTTCAAATGCATGCTTCTAAGTTTGATTCTCCTACAGGTACTTCAGATGTATGAGACTTCCAAATAATAAAGCACATGTTAAAGAAAAAGTAATATTTCTCCAATTCCTACGTCACTGAAGCTGCACTTGCTGGATTGCACTATTGTCATGGTTTAAGCTCAGCAGGCAACCCAGAACCATGCAGCCACTTGCTCACTCCCCCTCCCTTCTTCCCCCTGCTCCCAGAGGGATGGGGAGGAGAACTGAAAGAATGTAACTCCCATGGGTTGAGATAAGAACAGTCCAGTAACTAAGGTATAACACAAAACCACTACTCCTACCACCAATAATAATAACAATGATGAGGGAAATAACAAGGGAAGAGAATATAACCACTCGCCACCTGCTGACCGATACCCAGCCTGACCAGAGCAGTGATCTAACCCTTCTGGGTAACTACCCTCAGTTTATATACTGGGCATGACGTGATGTGGTATGGAATACCCCTTTGGCTACTTTGGGTCAGGTGTCCTGTCTCTGTTTCCTTTCGACTTCCCCTCCTCCCTGGCAGAGCATGAGACTCAGAAAGTCCTTGGTCAGAGTAAACATTACTGAGCAACAACTACAACCATTGGTGTTATCAGCATTGCTCCCAGGCTGAAAGTCAAAAACACAGCACTACACCAGCTACTAAGAAGGAGAAAAATGACTGCTACTGCTGAACCCAGGACAACTATGAAGCATTGAACTTCATGTTCAAATAGTATTTACATATCCATGTACTTGATCATTAATTTCTGCATCACTCCAATTTATGGACTTGAAATTTGTCAAACTTGTTACCACAAAACTATTCTCTGTACACAGAGATGGTCTTAGGCATGTTTTATGCTCATAATTAATTATACCTTTTTATGTAAGGAGTTGTAACCAGGAGCTAAGCAAGTGTTGTGGTATAAACCCAGTCAGGTAACTTGTTCACAAACTCCCAGTGAGTGGTGTCGAGCTGACAACAATCGAGGTCTGTCCCCCCC
>NW_026638868.1:0-436 GCF_028554395.1 Pezoporus wallicus
GCTTAAAAGGAGTTTAAACGTGGCAAAAATAGGATAGAAACTGCCAAAAATGGATTAAAAATGGTCAGAACTTGACAAAAATGGGTTAGGAAAGGGGAAAAATAACTTAAAAATGGTTAGAAATTGAGAAATATGGGTTAGGAAAAGAAACCAAAAAATGCTTAAAACGACTTAGAAAATGGAAATAAAAAAAGGGTTAGTAATGGCCAAAAGTGGCTTAAAACATATTAGAAAGTAACAAGAATGCATAGCAAACGGGGGGAAAACTGGTTTAAATTTGATAGAAATGGGGAAAAATGGGTTAGAAATGAGCGAAAAACTCTGAAACCAGGAAAGAATTGGGCAAAAATTAGCAAGAAAAGGAAAAAAAAGCTTACAAGGGGTTGAAACGTGGCAAAAATAGGAGAGAAACTGACAAAAACGGATTAAAAGGGGT
>NW_026638869.1:0-425 GCF_028554395.1 Pezoporus wallicus
TTTCCTCCTGGCTCTTCGGATCTGGGAGCAGAAGCCAGACGTTCGTGCACTAATCGTTCTGCCCCTGGGCAGCCGAGAACAAGCTTCGGAGAGGTTGCATTCAAATGGACTTTAAGTATGAAAGCGAGGAGCGACAGCAATGATGGTGACACCGTTGCAAAGCTGACTGTGTGCTGAAGATGCCCAGCACATGCTTTCCCTCCTGGCTCTTCGGCTCTGGGAGCAGAGGCCAGACGTTCATGCTCTAATCGCTGTGCTACTTGGCAGCTCAGAGCAAGCTCCGTAGAGGTTGCATTCGAGTACCTTTAGGTATGAAAGCGAGGAGCGACAGCAATGATGGTGACACCGTTGCAAAGCTGACTGTGTGCTGAAGATGCCCAGCACATGCTTTCCCTCCTGGCTCTTCGGCTCTGAGAGCAGAGGCC
>NW_026638870.1:0-427 GCF_028554395.1 Pezoporus wallicus
AAGCCTTCAAACGACTTAGAAATGGGCAAAAATGGGTTAGAAAAGGAAAAAACTGCTAAGAATTGTTAGAAATTGACAAAAATGGGTTAGAAAAGGAAAAAAAAAGGCTTCGAAAGGGTTGGAAGCTGACAAAAAAGGTTTAGAAAAGGAAAAATGGCTTTAAAAGGGTTGGAATTGAGAAAAATGGGTTAGAAAAAAGAAAAAAAAACTGCTAAAAATTGGTTAGAAAAGGAAAAGAAAAAAAGGCTTCAAATGACTTAGAAATGGGCAAAAATGGGTTAGAAAAGGTAAAAAACTGCTAAAAAATTGTTAGAAACTGGCAAAAAAGGGTTAGAAAAAAGAAAAAACTTCTCAAATATTGCAAGAAAATGACAATAATGGGATAGAAAAGGAAAAAATGCTTCAAATCGGTTGGAATGTGACAAAA
>NW_026638871.1:0-428 GCF_028554395.1 Pezoporus wallicus
GTTACCAAGAAGGACACGGGCTTCTGGGTGGGACTCGTTTCTTGGCCGGTGGTATCGTATTCTCTTCCCTTGTTATTTTCTCTTATCACTGTTGTCGTTGGTAGTAGCGGTGGTGATTTGTTTTGTACATTGGTTGCTGGACAATTCTTGTCTCAATCCGTAGTAGTTGCACCCTTTCGATCCTCCTCCCCGTTCCTCTGGGAGCATGGAAGGAAAGAGCCCCAGTGGGGGGGGGGGCTCGATTGTTGTCAGCCCAGCACAACTCACTGGGAGAGAGTGAACAAGTTGCCTGACTGGGTTTAAACCACGACACTACCACAGGCAAAGAGCCAGGACAGAAAGATTGTGCTGCACTTTTTCCGTTGAGGGAAAATTAGTGCTGGCATCTTCTACAGAAAGTGAAGGTCCCTCTGGATGGCATTCTTTCC
>NW_026638872.1:0-4217 GCF_028554395.1 Pezoporus wallicus
GGGGATGGGGGGAATGGGGGGGATGGGGGGAATGGGATGGGAGAATAGGGGGGATGGGGGTGATAATGGGGGGCAATGGGGGGTGATAATGGGGGGTGATGGGGGGTGAGAATGGGGGGGAATGGGGGGAATGGGGGGTAATGGGGGGTGATGGGGGGATAATGGGGGAATGGGATAATGGGGATGGGGGGTGATAATGGGGGGTGATTGGGGGGGAGATGGGATGGGAGAATGGGGGGGATGGGCGAATGGGGGGAATGGGGGGGCAATGGGGGGTAATGGGGGCAATAGGGATTAATGGGGGTAATAGGGGTACTGGGGACTAATTGGTACTGGTGTTAATGGTGGTACTGGTGGGACCCCAAATGGATGGGACATGGATGCAGAGACCCCCAAATGTGGCCCCATGTGGGGAGAGATGGAGAACAGCCCGAATACAGGCAGAATCACCCCAAATACAGGCAGAATCACCCCAAATACAGGCAGAAACAGCCCGAATAAGGCAGAAACAGCCCGAATAAGGCAGAAACAGCCCAAATACAGCCAGAAACAGCCCAAATACAGGCAGAATCACCCCAAATACAGGCAGAAACAGCCCGAATACAGGCAGAAACAGCCCAAATACAGGCAGAAACACCCCAAATAAGGCAGAAACAGCCTGAATACAGGCAGAATCACCCCAAATACAGGCAGAAACACCCCAAATACAGGCAGAAACACCCCAAATAAGGCAGAAACAGCCTGAATACAGGCAGAATCACCCCAAATATAGGCAGAAACGGCCCAAATACAGGCAGAAATACCCCAAATAAGGCAGAAACACCCCAAATAAGGCAGAAACACCCCAAATAAGGCAGAAACTGCCCAAATACAGGCAGAAACGGCCCAAATACAGGCAGAAATACCCCAAATAAGGCAGAAACACCCCAAATAAGGCAGAAACACCCCAAATAAGGCAGAAACTGCCCAAATACAGGCAGAAACAGCCCGAATACAGGCAGAAACACCCCAAATAAGGCAGAAACACCCCAAATACAGGCAGAAACACCCCAAATACAGGCAGAAACACCCCAAATAAGGCAGAAACACCCCAAATACAGGCAGAAACACCCCAAATACAGGCAAAGAACACCCTACGTACAGTCGGGGTCCAGGCAGAGCTGCAGCCCAATGGTGGCTGCGGGTACCCCCCAACTACACCCTGAATGCCACCACACCCCCCCCCAATGGAACACCCTGAATACAACCGGAACAGGCCCAGACAGGCCCAAATCACCCCCAAAACCAACAGGAAACAGCCCAAAACACCCTGAAACAGCCCCAAAACACCCAAAAAAGGCCCAAACCAGCCCCAAGGCACACCCTGAGTGCAGCCAGAGACAGCCCCACAGCAGGCAGGGATGCAAGCGGGATACAGGCAGGGATATAAGGCGGATACAGGTGGGATACAGGCAGGATACAGGCAGGGATATAAGGGGGATACAGGCAGGGGTATGGGGGGCATACAGGCTACAGGCAGGGATGCAAGTGGGATACAAGTGGGATACAGGCAGGGATACAAGGGGGATGCAAGTGGGATACAGGCAGGGCTACAAATGGGATACAGGCAGGGATATCAGTGGTATACAAGCGGGATACAGGCAGGGATACAAGTGGGATACAGGCAGGGATACAAGGGGGATGCAAGCGGGATACAGGCAGGGATGCAAGCGGGATACAGGCAAGGATACAAGTGGGATACAGGCAGGAATGCAAGCAGGATACAAGTGGGATACAGGCAAGGATACAAGCAGGATACATGCAGGGATATAAGCGGGATACAGGCAGGATACAAGTGGGATACAGGCAAGGATGCAAGTGGGATACAAGCGGGATACAGGCAAGGATACAAGCGGGATACAGGCAGGGATGCAAGGGGGATACAAGTGGGATACAGGCGGGATACAGGCAGGGATACAAGTGGGATACAGGCAGGGATGCAAGTGGGATACAGGCAGGGATATAAGGGGGATACAAGCGGGATATAAGGGGGATACAGGCAGGGACACAAGTGGGATACAGGCAGGGATATAAGGGGGATACAAGTGGGATACAGGCAGGGATGCAAGTGGGATACAGGCAGGGACACAAGTGGGATACAGGCAGGGATACAAGTGGGATACAGGCAGGGATATAAGGGGGATACAAGTGGGATACAGGCAGGGATGCAAGTGGGATACAGGCAGGGATACAAGTGGGATACAGGCAGGGATATAAGGGGGATACAAGTGGGATACAGGCAGGGATACAAGGGGGATACAAGGGCGATACAGGCAGGGATACAAGGGGGATGCAAGCGGGATACAGGCAGGGATCCAAGTGGGATACAAGGGGGATACAGGCAGGGATACAAGGGGGATTCAAGCGGGATACAGGCAGGACACAAGTGGGATACAGGCAGGGATACAAGGGGGATACAAGCGGGATACAGCCAAGGACACAGGCACTGGACACCCCCAAACCCCACGGCACGAGGGGGGGGAGTGTTTCACCATCACCTCTTGGGGGACACCCCCACACCCCTAAACCCACACAACCCCCCCCCCCCCCCCCCCCCCAGACACAGGCACAACCGGTTACCCCCCCGTCTGCCTGACGCACGCACAGGCGGCCGATGGGCTGATGCTGACATGGAGCCGCGGTCACTCTCCGGCCAGCAAATGGCTGCTGCCAGGTACAGGCGGCAAAGGGGGGGTGGGGGGGGGTGGGGGTACAGGCGGCGAAGGGATGGACAACAGGCGGCGAAGAGGGGGGGACGGGCGGTAAAAGGGGGGTAACAGGTGGTTAAAGGGGGGTAACAGGTGGTTAAAGGGGGGTAACAATTGGTTAAAGGGGTGTACAGGCGGCAAAAGGGGGGGAACAGGCGGTAAAGGGGGGGGTACAGGCGACAAAGGGGATGGACAACAGGCGGTGAAGGGGGGACAGGCGGTAAAAGGGGGGTACAGGCAGCAAAAGGGGGTTAACAGGAGGTAAAAGAGGGGTACAGGCGGAAAAGGGGGGTACAGGCAGCAAAGGGGTACAGGTGGCAAAGGGGGTAACAGGCAGCAAAGGAGGGTACAGGCAGCAAAGGGGGTTAACAGGCGGTAAAAGGGGGGTACAGGCAGAAAAGGGGGTACAGGCAGCAAAGGGGTACAGGTGGCAAAGGGGGTATAGGTGGCAAAAGGGGGTAACAGGCAGCAAAGGGGGTACAGGCAGCAAAGGGGGGTTAACAGGTGGTAAAAGGGGGGTACAGGCAGAAAAGGGGGGTACAGGCAGCAAAAGGGGGTTAACAGGAGGCAAAGGGGGTAACAGGTGGTAAAAGGGGGGTACAGGCAGCAAAGGGGGATACAGGTGGCAAAGGGGGGGTAACAGGAGGCAAAGGGGGGCAGGCAGCAAAGGGGGTACAGGCAGCAAAGGGGGGTAACAGGCGGCAAAGGGGGGTACAGGCGGCATTAGGAAGGGGGGAAGCGGCTGTAGCTCCCAATGCGGGTGACACCCCAAAAGGAGCCCAATGAACACCCCGAGTCTATGGAGCCCCCCCCCCCCCCAAATACACCCCCCCATCCAATCAATGGAGCTACAACCTGCAGGGTGAACACCCCAACTGCAGCTACACCCCCCCCATAGGGACCCCCATCATTTGGGGGGGGTGTTGATATCACACCGGCAGACGGGTGTCACACCCCCCCGCATCATCCACTATGGGGACCCCCCCAAATACAGCCCCAAATGCAGCTTGTGCCCCCCCCAAACACCTCCTACCCCCCCAAATACCCCTTGTACACCCCAGAAAAACCCTTTTACACCCCAAAATACCCCTTTTGCACCCCCAAATACACCTTGTACACCCTAAATACCCCCTGTACACCCCTAAATGCCGCTTTTACACCCCAAATACCCCACGTACGCCCCAAATACCCCCTGTACACCCCCAAATACCCCTTTTACAGCCCCAAATACCCCTCTTACACCCCGAATACCCCACGTACCCCCCCCAAATACCCCTTTTACACCCCCAAATACCCCTTTTACACCCCAAATACCCCACGTACACCCCAAATACCCCACGTACAAATACCCCTCGCACACCCCTAAATACCCTTTGTACCCCCCAAATACCCCCTTTACCCCCCCAATTTCCCCTTTCACACCCCAAAATACCCCTTTTACACCCCAAAATACCCCTTTCACAGCCCCAA
>NW_026638873.1:0-4280 GCF_028554395.1 Pezoporus wallicus
TGGGGCCCATTGGGATGCAGTGAGAACATTGGGGTGCAGTGGGAACATTGGGGTGCAGTGGGATGCAGTGGGAACATTGGGATGCAGTGGGACCCATTGGGATGCAGTGGGACCACTGGGATGAACTGTGACTACTGGGATGTACTGGGACCATTGGGACGCATTGGGACCCGGTGGGATACACCGGGATCACCGGGATGTACTGGGACCCATTGGGACGTAATGGGACCATCTCTCATGCATTGGGACCCACTGGGATGTACTGGGACTCCTGGGACCACTGGGACTCATCAGGACCCATTGGGACCATCTATGATGCACTGGGACCCACTGGGATGCACTGGGACCATTGGGACCCCTCGGACCCACTGGGACCCCTTGGACCCATTCGGACCCCTTGGACCCATCCCTGGGAGCCGTGGGGCCCAGTTCCCCACCCCGTACCTGAGCTGTGGGGTCCCAGCAGGGCCACTGGAAACCAGTGGGGGGGGAAGTGGGGGAGGCAGCATCCGGACACCAGGACCCAGAGGGAACAGAACCAGTGAGACCAGGGCCCCGTGACCAGTGTGACCAGTGCCCCATGACCAGTGTAACCAGTGACCCAGGACCAGTGTGACCAGTGCCCAGTGCCCCATGACCAGTGTGACCAGTGCCCCATGACCAGTGTAACCAGTGCCCCATGACCAGTGTGACCAGTGCCCAGTGCCCCATGACCAGTGTGACCAGTGCCCCATGACCAGTGTGACCAGTGCCCCATGACCAGTGTAACCAGTGACCCAGGACCAGTGTAACCAGTGACCCAGGACCAGTGTGACCAGTGCCCCATGACCAGTGTAACCAGTGACCCAGGACCAGTGTGACCAGTGCCCAGTGCCCCATGACCAGTGTGACCAGTGCCCCATGACCAGTGTGACCAGTGCCCCATGACCAGTGTAACCAGTGACCCAGGACCAGTGTGACCAGTGCCCAGTGCCCCATGACCAGTGTGACCAGTGCCCCATGACCAGTGTGACCAGTGCCCAGTGCCCCATGACCAGTGCCCCATGACCAGTGTGACCAGTGCCCCATGACCAGTGTGACCAGTGCCCCATGACCAGTGCCCCATAACCAGTGCCCCATGACCAGTGTAACCAGTGCCCCATGACCAGTGCCCCATGCCCAGTGCCCCATGACCAGTGTGACCAGTGCCCCATGACCAGTGCCCCATGACCAGTGTGACCAGTGCCCCATGACCAGTGTGACCAGTGCCCCATGACCAGTGTAACCAGTGCCCCATGACCAGTGCCCCATGACCAGTGTGACCAGTGTGACCAGTGCCCAGTGCCCCATGACCAGTGCCCCATGACCAGTGTGACCAGTGCCCAGTGCCCCATGACCAGTGCCCCATGACCAGTGCCCCATGACCAGTGCCCCATGACCAGTGTAACCAGTGCCCCATGCCCAGTGCCCTTCCAGTTCCCAGATCCCTTCCCAGCGCCCTTTACCTCCCCCCCCATGGTGCCCCATATCCCCCCCTGTGTGCAGTGCCCATGCAGTTCCCATGCAGCGCCCAATGCAGTGCCCCTTGCACTGCTCCATGCAGCGCCCTATGCAGTGCCCACACAGGGCCGCATGCAGTGCCACATGCAGCGCCCCTTGCAGTGCCACATGCAGCACCCATGCACTGCCCCACACAGTGCCCAATGCAGTGTCCCTTGCAGTGCCCATGCAGCGCCCCTTGCACTGCCCATGCACTGCCCCACACAGTGCCCAATGCAGTGCCCATGCAGCACTCATGCACTGCCCATGCAGTGCCCAATGCAGTGCCCATGCAGCACCCACCATGCACTGCCCATGCAGTGCCCTAATCAGTGCCTATGCAGAGCCCATGCAGTGTCCCTTGCACTGCTCCATGCAGTGCCCAATGCAGCGCCCATGCAGCACCCATGCAGTGCCTGTGTAGTGCCCTATTCAGTACCCATGCACTGCCCTATTCAGTGCCCATGCACTGCCCCATGCAGTGCCCTATGCAGTGCTCCACACAGTGCCCAATGCACTGCCCCATGCAGTGCCCTATTCAGTGCCCCATGCCGTGCCCTATGCAGTGCCCATGCAGTGCCCTATGCAGAGCCCATGCAGCACCCATGCACTGCCCCACGCACTGCCCACACAGCGCCCTATGCACTTCCCCATGCAGAGCCCATGCAGCACCCATGCAGTGCCCCATGCAGTGCCCTATGCAGTGCCCCATGCAGTGCCCACGCACTGCCCCATTCACTTCCCATTCACTGCCCCACTCACTGCCCCACGCACTGCCCCACTCACTGCCCCACTCACTGCCCCACACACCGCCCTGCCTGGCCTCACCCAGCAGCAGCACCAGGACCATGGCGGCGCCTTGGGGAGGGATGGGGCCGGGATGGGGCCTGGATGGGGCCGGGATGAGTCAGACCCCGCTGCGTCCATCCCATTGCCCCCCCCCATCCCATTGCCCATCCCATTCCCATTGCCCCCCCATCCCATTGCCCCCCCCATTTCCATTGCCCCCCCCCCATCCCATTGCCCCCCCCATTCCCATTGCCCCCCCCCCATCCCATTGCCCCCCCCATTCCCCATTCCCATTCCTATTGCCCATCCCAGTTGTGGGGGGGGGGTGTGTCAAGGCAGGGTTTGGGGTGTCCCCCCCCCCAACATGGGTTGGGTCGTTCCTAGAGCCAAGAGGGCACCCAAGGGACAACACGTGCAGTGGTCACGTGAGGGGCCACGCGCGTGCACGGCCCCCCCCCGCGCCACGTGACGGGGCCCAGATCACGTGTGCATGCATGTGCATACATGTACATGCGTGTACACGCACACACGTGGGCATGCGCCGTTGGGGGGAGAAGTGGGGCCAGGTGGGGGGTGAATGAGGGTCACTGGGGGGGGTACTGGGGTTGTACTGGGGGGATATTGGGGTTGTACTGGGGGATATTGGGTCTGTACTGGGGGGTACTGGGGTTGTACTGGGGGGTATTGGGGTTGTACTGGGGGATACTGGGGTTGTACTGGGGGGATATTGGGGTTGTACTGGGGGGTATTGGGGTTGTACTGGGGGGTATTGGGGTTGTACTGGGGGATACTGGGGTTGTACTGGGGGGTATTGGGGTTGTACTGGGGGACACTGGGGTTGTACTGGGGGGATATTGGGGTTGTACTGGGGGGATACTGGGGTTGTACTGGGGGGATACTGGGGCTGTACTGGGGGGGTACTTGGGTTGTACTGGGGGGGTACTGGGGTTGTACTGGGGGGATGCTGGGGTTGTACTGGGGGGATATTGGGGTTGTACTGGGGGATATTGGGTCTGTACTGGGGGGGTACTGGGGTTGTACTGGGGGGGTATTGGGGTTGTACTGGGGGGATACTGGGGTTGTACTGGGGGATATTGGGTCTGTACTGGGGGGTACTGGGGTTGTACTGGGGGGTATTGGGGTTGTACTGGGGGGATACTGGGGTTGCACTGGGGGGGATACTGGGGTTGTACTGGGGGGATACTGGGGTTGTACTGGGGGATATTGGGTCTGTACTGGGGGGGTACTGGGGTTGTACTGGGGGGGTATTGGGGTTGTACTGGGGGGATACTGGGGTTGTACTGGGGGGATATTGGGGTTGTACTGGGGGGATATTGGGGTTGTACTGGGGGGATACTGGGGTTGTACTGGGGGGATACTGGGGCTGTACTGGGGGGGTACTTGGGTTGTACTGGGGGGGTACTGGGGTTGTACTGGGGGGATGCTGGGGCCGTACTGGGGGATACTGGGGGGGTACTGGGGTTGTACTGGGGGATACTGGATCCATACTGGGGGCTTTATTGGGGCCAGTACCCCCCCATGGCCCCTCTTGTGCCTCCCCTCGCCCCCCCCCCCGCCAATGGACCCGTCCAGGCTCCGCCCCTAGCGACGACTCAGCCAATAGCGGGGTTTTCCTATAGCAACAGCCCCCGCCCACCCGGAGGGCGGAGCTTCGCAGAGGGCGGGGCTTCGTTTATTGACCACGCCCCCTTCAGGTTCCCCGTTTATCCCCCCCCAGGGCCAACGACCCCCATGGGATGGGGCTGGGGGAGCCCATGGGGGGCCCATAGGGGGTCCATGGGGATCCATGGGGGGGTCCATGGGGATCCATAGGGGGATCCATTGGAGTCCACGGCGGGGTCCTTGGGGGTCCATGGGGGATCCATAGGTGGGTCCATGGTGGGGGTCTATGGGGGGGTGCATGGGGATCCATAGGGGGGTCCATGGGGTGATCCATGGGGATCAGTCCTCAT
>NW_026638874.1:0-4224 GCF_028554395.1 Pezoporus wallicus
TTGCTGATTACTAACCCATTTCAAGCCTTCTTTTGCCCTTTTTCAACCAAGAACCCATTTCTATCCCATTTTTTGCCCTTTTTTAAGTATTTGGAATCCCTTTTTGATTTCCTTTTCTCACCCATTTTTCTCTATCCCTAACCCTTTTCAAGCCTTTTTTTCCTTTTCTAACCCATTTTTTTCCTGTTTCCAACACTTTTTAAGCCATTTTTTTCCTTTTGTAATCCTTTTTTTTTCAATTTCTAGGAATTTTTAGCTGGTGTTTTTTTTTTTTTCCTAACCCATTTTTGCCTTTTTATAAGTCGTTTTAAGTGCTTCTTTTCCCATTTGGAACTCCAGTTAAGTCGTTCTTTTTTGCCTTTTCTAAACCATATTTGCTGATTTCTAACCCATTTCAAGCCTTCCTTTGCCCTTTCTCAACCAAGAATCCATTTCTATCCCATTTTTGCCCTTTTTTTGTAAGTATTTGGAATCCTTTTTTGATTACCTTTTCTAAGCCATTTTTGTCAAATTCCAACCCTTTTTAAGCCTTTTTTTTTCCTTTTCTAACCCATTTTTGCTTATTTCTATGTTGTTTCAGGTTTTTTTTTATTTCCTTTTCTAACCCATTTTTCTCAATCTCTAACCCTTTTGTAGCCATTTTTTCTTTTTCTAACCCATTTTTCTCAATCTCTAACCCTTTTGAAACCTTTTTTTCCTTTTCTAACCCATTTTTCTCAATCTCTAACACTTTTGGAGCCTTTTTTTCCTTTTCTAACCCATTTTTTCCAGTTTCAAAGCCTTTAAAGCCATTTTTTGCCTTTTCTAACCCATTTTTTCAATTTCTAGCAATTTTTAGCAGGTGTTTTTTTTTTTCTCCCCCATTTTTGCCGTTTTCTAAGTCCTTTTTAAGTGTTTTTTTTTCTAACTCCTGTTAAGTCCTTCTTTTCTGCCTTTTCTGAACCGTATTTGCTGATTTCTAACCCATTTCAAGTCTTCTTTTGTTCTTTTTCAACCAAGTAGCCCATTTCTATCCCATTTTTTGCCCTTTTCTAAGTATTTTTGAATCCCTTTTTTGGTTTCCTTTTCTTACCCTTTTTTGTCAATTTCTACCCTTTTAAAGATATTTTCCCTTTTTCTCACCCATTTTTGCCAAATACCAACCTTTTTAAGTCATTTTTTTCCTTCCCTAACCCAATTCTGTCCATTTCTAAGTTTTTCAGGGATTTTTTTCTTTTCCTTTTCTAACCCATTTTTCTCAAATTCCAACCCTTTTAAAGCCATTTTTCCCATTCCTAACCCATTTTTCTTAAATCCCAACCCTTTTTAAGCCTTTTTTTTCCTTTTCTAACCCATTTTTCTCAAATTCAAACCCTTTTGAAGCCATTTTTTCCTTTTCCACATTTTTTTTTCCAGTTTCCAACACTTTTTAAGCCATTTTTTTCCTTTTCTAATCCTTTACTTTCAATGTCTAGCAATTTTTATATGTGTTTTTTCTTACCTCGTTTTTATCCTTTCCAAAGTTGTTTTAAGTGGTTTTTTTTCCCATTATCGAACTCCTGTTAAGTCGTTCTTTTTTTGCATTTTCTAAACCATATTTGCTGATTTCTAACCCATTTCAAGCCTTCTTTTGCCCTTTTTCGACCAAGAACCCATTTCTATCCCATTTTTTGCCCTTTTTTAAGTATTTGGAATCCCTTTTTGATTTCCTTTTCTCACCCATTTTGATCAAATTCCAACCCTTTTTAAGCCATTTTTTTCCTTTTCTAACCCATTTTTCTCAAATTCAAACCCTTTTGAAGCCATTTTTTTCCTTTTCTAACCCATTTTTCTCAAATCCCAACCCTTTTGAAGCCATTTTTTTCCATTTCTAACCCATTTTTTTCCAGTTTTCAACACTTTTTGAGCCATTTTTTTTCTTTTCTAATCTTTTTTTTTTCAATTTCTAGGAATTTTTATCGGGTTTTTTTTTTTTTTTCCTAACCCATTTTTGCCTTTTTCTAAGTCGTTTTAAGTGCTTCTTTTCCCATTTCGAACTCCTGTTAAGTCGTTCTTTTTTGCCTTTTCTAAACCATATTTGCTGATTTCTAACCCATTTCAAGCCTTCCTTTGCCCTTTCTCAACCAAGAATCCATTTCTATCCCATTTTTGCCCTTTTTTTAAGTATTTGGAATCCTTTTTTGATTTCCTTTTCTAAGCCATTTTTGTCAAATTCCAACCCTTTTTAAGCCTTTTTTTTTCCTTTCCTAACCCATTTTTGCTTAGTTCTATGCTGTTTCAGGTTTTTTTTAATTTCCTTTTCTAACCCATTTTTCTCAATCTCTAACCCTTTTGAAGCCATTTTTTCCTTTTCTAACCCAATTTTCTCAATCCCTAACGCTTTTGAAGCAATTTTTTCCTTTTCTAACCCATTTTTTCAATTTCTAGCAATTTTTAGCAGGTGTTTTTTCCTTTTCTACCCCATTTTTTCCTTTTTTTTCCCATTTCAAACTCCTGTTAAGTCGATCTTTTTTGCCTTTTCTCAAACAAATTTGCTGATTTCAAACACATTTCAAGCCTTCTATTGCCTTTTTTCAACCAAGTAGCCCATTTCTATCCCATTTTTGCCTTTTCTTAGCCATTTTTTTTTCTTTTACCCAGTATTTGCTTTTTTTCTTTTCCTTTTCTAACCCATTTTTCTCAAATTCCAACTCTTTTAAAGAAACCCATTTTTTTTCCAGACACTTTTTCTCCCATTTTTTTTTCCTTTTCTAATCCTTTTCTTTCAATTTCTAGCAATTTTTATATGTTTTTTTTTCTTACCCCGTTTTTATCCTTTCCAAAGTTTTTTTAAGTGTTTTTTTTTTTGAACTCCTGTTTCGTTCTTTTTTTGCCTTTTCTAAACATTTTTATTTGCTGATTTCTAACCCATTTCAAGCCTTCTTTTGCCTTTCTCAACCAAGTAGCCCATTTCTATCCCATTTTTGCCCTTTTTTTAAGTATTTGGAATACTTTTTTGATTACCTTTTCTAAGCCATTTTTGTCAAATTCCAACCCTTTTTAAGCTTTTTTTTTCCTTTTCTAACCCATTTTTCTCAATCTCTAACCCTTTTGAAGCCTTTTTTTCCTTTTCTAACCCATTTTCTCTATCCCTAACCCTTTTGACGCCTTTTTTTTCCTTTTCTAACCCATTTTTTCCTGTTTCCAAGCCTTTTAAGCCATTTTTTCCTTTTCTAACCCATTTTTTCAATTTCTAGCAATTTTTAGCCGGTGTTTTTTTTTTTTTCTCCCCCATTTTTGCCCTTTTCTAAGTCGTTTTAAGTGGTTTTTTTTCTAACTCCTGTTAAGTCCTTCTTTTCTGCCTTTTCTGAACTGCATTTGCTGATTTCTAACCCATTTCAAGTCTTCTTTTGTTCTTTTTCAACCAAGTAGCCCATTTCTATCCCATTTTTGCCCTTTTCTAAGTATTTTTGAATCCCTTTTTTGGTTTCCTTTTCTAAGCCATTTTTGTCAAATTCCAACCCTTTTCAAGCCATTTTTTTCCTTTTTTTCACATTTTTTTCAATTTCAAACCCTTTTAAAGCCATTTATTCCTTTTCTAACCCATTTTTCCAATTTCTAGAAATATTTAGCAGTTTTTTTTTCCTTTTCTCCCCCATTTTTTGCCCTTTTCTAAGTCGTTTTGAGTGTTTTTTTTTCTAACTCCTGTTAAGTCCTTCTTTTCTGCCTTTTCTGAACCGTATTTGCTGATTACTAACCCATTTCAAGCCTTCTTTTGCCCTTTTTCAACCAAGAACCCATTTCTATCCCATTTTTTGCCCTTTTTTAAGTATTTGGAATCCCTTTTTGATTTCCTTTTCTCACCCATTTTGATCAAATTCCAACCCTTTTTAAGCCATTTTTTTCCTTTTCTAACCCATTTTTTTTCCAGTTTTCAACACTTTTTAAGCCATTTTTTTCCTTTTGTAATCCTTTTTTTTTCAATTTCTAGGAATTTTTAGCTGGTGTTTTTTTTTTTTTTCCTAACCCATTTTTGCCTTTTTATAAGTCGTTTTAAGTGCTTCTTTTCCCATTTCGAACTCCAGTTAAGTCGTTCTTTTTTGCCTTTTCTAAACCATATTTGCTGATTTCTAACCCATTTCAAGCCTTCCTTTGCCCTTTCTCAACCAAGAATCCATTTCTATCCCATTTTTGCCCTTTTTTTGTAAGTATTTGGAATCCTTTTTTGATTACCTTTTCTAAGCCATTTTTGTCAAATTCCAACCC